>NC_068288.1:4942408-4972882 GCF_025860055.1 Xyrauchen texanus | reverse complement strand
TCTAGTGTGTTTTTATATATCAAAATACTTATATGAGTTTCTAGGCCTTTGTGTGAGCCAGGAGAGAGCATATGAGGTTACTAAAAGTGTTGATGCTGCAGAGAACACAAAGAATGGTATACAACCTTGAAATACAGGATGTACTTCTTTAATCAGTTATTATATGAATGGTGTCTTGTATTCTTGCAGCTGGTGTTTTGCTGTTTCTGTTAATTAGTAGTATTTTGACATATATTCTTGATGTATTTCCTTTATGCCGACACGTATCTCTAAAATATATGGTGTGTCTCATTAAAACACAGGATGCACTTCTTACAAAAATACTTTTAATAAGTTAGATATCTCTTATATGATATGTTTTCTGGCATGGTGTTTTGCCTTGATGAGTTGAGAATCATTGAAGCTTGTATTTTCTTTCATTAATTAAATGATACTGTGTATGAACAAAACAAGGCCGCCTCATTATGAGGGTATACTGAAATGTAGGGCAAAGGTAAAAGGTATGTGAAGGGGACATGGCTGTTTTTCTCATACACAGGTGTTTCTAAAATTAATGCACTCTTACCATGAACTATGACATATGTCAAAAATAAGTGGAGTTACCAGTTGATGTATGTTTTTTAAAAATAATTAGATGGGGGATTTGCCACCAATATTTAATTAGCGAGGAAATAAACTATATTGGTGGCGAAGGAAAGAGATAAGGGTAATTATTCTATTGGTCAGAGATAATGGGCAAAGAGATAACAAAAAGGTATATAACTGAGAACTTAGGAGGATAGAGTCAGGACAGACAGCTGACTGGACTCATGTTTGTTGATTCTCAATAAACTGAACTTTGGCATCTGGAACTCAAGACTCTGAGAGTTTTCTTCAACTTAGAGAAAATCATCGCAATCTTCCACGACATATCTTTGGCGCTGCGAGCAGGGTTGGCACTGAGGTCAAGGGGACAGAGGTCGCTGGTGGGACGGCTGCACGAATCGCACAGAAACACCGGCGCCAAAACTGAGGTAAGCATCTTTGCTTAAGGTGTTTTTGCGTGATCTGTGGTAGCAGTCCCAGTAAGTGGCTTCCCTGAGACTTTTGCCAGTCCGAACATAGAATAATTCGAACTAATTGGCTGAAATAGAAACGAGTTCCAGATTTCAAACAAATTAAGGTGGGGTTATTTAAGAAATATTGTTTAAAGAGTCAAGAAGTGACTGAATGTTATTAAAGAGAGTTGAGAAGCAGCTCTGGGCCTGGAGGTGAGTCGAGAAGCGACGACGCGTGAAATTCCCGGTTAGGTGCATTTATTCAAGGTTTTGCCAGAAGAGTGGCTGAAAATCCTGTACAGGTGAAAATCCTAACTCGGGTGGTTGAAAATTCGCGTAGAAATTCCTCCAGGTGGTAGATATAGTGATTTTTGAAGTATTTGATGAAGACCGGACTGTGCAGAAAACAAGGGGTTGTTGAACTATGTGCATGTTTGAGGTGATGAATAATGAGCATGACTAACTATGTTGTTATTCTATGTGCACTTACAGTACTAACTGCACTGTTCATGTGTTTATTCAAATGCATAATTATGGTGTTAATGATGTATTGTGTGCAGAGGCAAAAGATCACAGAGAATCAGGTGCAATGAGGACAAACTAAGTGAAAATAAAAGTAGAAAATGAATTGAAATAGTGAATTAAATAAAATAATTGTTGAAAAATTATAAAGACGCAAAAAACACCTGATTCTCTGATGCCTCCCTGCCTTCCTCTCGCTCATTGACTGGCTGGATAAACGGCCCCATGAGTGAGAGGAGGGGAGATTTAGAGGTAGAGAGATAGAATAAGGCAAAATGTTTTCCATTACAGTGAACAAGACTAGAGAATATGCAGAGACAAGCAAGCTTTGTAAGGGTTGGAGATCAACGCAGATCTGAAGAATTGGAAAGAGCGCTGATAGAGTCAAAGGGAATCAGCGATCATTTTTGGAACGAATCAGAGTACATAGATTACACAGGGCAGAGGAGAGAATTAACTGAAAAAAAGAGGAAAGAGCTAGTGAGAACCTTAACTGAGGTGGTGAATTTAGAAGAAATAGAACAAGAGTGGCCATTTGTTAACTGGTTGGAGGTTGCTGTTAGGAATATAAAGCTTAAACCATTTGTGGATCACATAACTACACTCTGTCAAACAGGCCATGTAGATGAGATAGACATATATAGGGGAAGACTGAAAGTGTCAATAAGGGAGGTGAAGATTCCTTACCTAAAATGTGAAGTGGCTCATTATTGGGACACACTGGAAAGGCCAGTGGGTTTGGGAGTAACTATCTTAAGGAATGTGGCCATGGAAGTCACTAGTGTATTGAGGAGGGTGGAAAGAGAAAGTAAGGTGATATTCTATAAAAATGACAATGGAGAAAGGGTACCAGCCACCACAATTGAGGGAACAATTGAGAGATTTGAAGTAATGATCTATTTGGAACCCCCAGCAGAAATAAAACAAACATGGGTGGAAATATATAAAAGATAGTTAAAAAACCATCAAAGGGTTGGATAGGGAAATATAGACATGCATGATATAAAGCAGAATGCAAAACTTAAGTGTGTATTGCCAATAAAGACATAGAAAATGATACATTACTTATGTGAAAACAATGTATTGCTTATGCTGAGATGAATATGTAACCAAACATGAAAAGTATAATGCATGATAAAGCAATAGTTAGAAAAATGAATGTATTAGTTTAGACACTTATAACCATGCTGTATGTATAAGAAACAAGCAATGTATAAGTATGTTAACCAGATCAGACTTTGTACTCAAGTTGTATGTATAAAAAAGTAAGTGATGTATAACCACTTCTAAAAAAAAAAAAAAAATCTTGTAATTCATAAAGTAAGATTGTATCAACAAACATAAAGCATAAATAAACAAATAGTTGGTTTTGAAAAGAAATAAAGTGAAACCATGTAAGTAATAAAAAGAAGGAACATAAGCAAATTATAAAAATAATGCGATAAGAAAAATAAAAGGGAATGACAAAAGAGTATAAAGAAAAGATAATAAAGAACTATGAGGAAAAAGAAATGATAAACAAAAGATATATATAAGGAATATATGAATAAGTATTAGTTATAATAAATATGGGTTTTTGACATTAAATTGAATAATCCAAAATATAGCTGGTGAGATGCAGACAAATAAGCATAATTGTTGACTGCTCTCTCTCTCTCTTACAGTAAGTTGGAGACTGAGTGCTGGAGGGAGAGAGGGGAGGAGCTGCTAGAGCCAGAAAAAGGAGCAATGAAGGGAGGGCTTTGAGCACACACACACACAAGAAAAAACAGAACAAGACTTTTTTCCTGTCTCAGTTTTCCTCCTGAAATAGGAATCATAATGTGGAAGTAAGCTGTTACTAAATTTAAGAGGAGACTAACTGAGAGAAGAAAATAAATAAAATTAAAAAGATTAATAACAAAAATATAGGGAATTAGTAATTTGTTTCTGGACTTATGAAACACATTAATAAGTAATAAGAATAAAAGGGAAAAAGGAGAAGGGACAAAAGGCATACTACATAAAAATGAAAGAGTCTTTTTATCTAGAATAAATGTGATAAAGTTGAAAAGCATATTACTGTGAAAGCATGAAAAGAATGCCAAATAAAATTAACCTCATATGTTACTTTCATACACTGGGCAGGAGAAGTAATTACAACAGGTCAAGAGTGTTGTGGAAAAATCTGGAGCAGTGATTTGATAATCCTAAGGAGTGACATTATTCTGGACACAAAATAATCCGTGTGGACTGGCACCAGAAGAGGAATCAACAAAACCACTGAGAAAGACACAAGTAAAAAGCGGTATTGAAAATAGTTAAGAATAAAAGAATTCCTCAACCCAGAGAAAGCCCAGGAGAAGTCAGGGGTCGGATACTTTTAGTGGTCCTCGTCTGACCAACCTGGTGAAGATTAGCATAGAAGAATAAAACAATCTGGGGTTAAAGAGGTACCGAATTACTGTAAAAGAAAATATAGAGAGATAGTAGAATGGCACCAACACCATTGGATCAGATATGCATGGAGTTTCCAACATATAGGGAGGTGATAAAAGAGGTGTCTAAGAAATGGGAAGGAAGAACGAAGGGGCTGAACACAAAATGGCCAGCAGAGGGAACATTTGATGTAGGGATATGTAGAGAAATGGAAGCATTGATAAAAAATTATAAACCAAAGGATAAAAGCCAGAAGAGGATAATGAAGCGGGATAGAGAACTAATGATGCTCCATATGTTTAAAACCAAGGGGATAGAAATAATAAAACAAGAAAGGGAAAGAAAGAAGGTGGATGAGGAAACAGGAGAGAGACCCCTCCCTATGCACCAACAATGGAAACAAAAGGAGATTTGCAAATGCCCATGATAGAGTTTAAAGGAGAAGTACGCATGGCCGGAGAAATAGAAGTCAATGAGAAAGTGCCAGTAGAGCAAAAAGAAAAGCCAGCAAATTTATACCCAACAGCCGATCTGAGAAGCATCTGTAGTGATGAAGGAGCAATAGGACCAGAACAAGACAGCATGAAGGGTTCAAGGACCCCGATGTGGGAAGAGCCAGAAGGATCAGATCGAGAAATCCGCCCAGAAATGTCAGGTCAACAGAGAATGAGGGAAGAGATAAGCAAACAATGCCAGGAAGCAATACTGGAGGGAATAAAAAGGTACGCAGAGCTGCAGGACGAAGAACAAGGAAAACAAGAGCAAGAAAATACATCTGAGGAGGACGATCTAATAGACCTTGAGACAGATGACGACATAACAATACCATTGAAAGTGAAAAGAAGTGCAGAAAAACAGCGGCGAATGAGGAAAGAGGTGACCAACATCAGGGCCAAGTCACTAGAACTATTGAACTCCATGAGGAAGGAGGAAGAAATGCTGAAAAATACGAGAAGGTCAACAAGAAGAAAGGAGCATGTTGCTCCAGATATAAACACCCTGAGACATCGGACAAAAGGGAAGATGAAGCAAGTCACAGGACGGCTTTACATTGAAAGCGTGCCAGAAGGGACTACACAAGCATGGCAGAGAACGTCAGGACGAATGGTCAGAACTGATGCGGAGTCTGATGGAGGGGATAATGAAGCGTGGCAAGATGAAATGGAAAAACCAAGTGGACTACATAACAAGATGGCAGCACAGTGTCCCATTATGATGAAGGGACAGTATGACTGCTATGTGCCATGGGCCAATCATGATCTCGAAGGACTACTGGCAGCTCTTCCTGACATCTATGAAGGAGCAGGAAGATGGATTAGAGATGTTGAGGAGCGAGCAGTAGGAACTCAACTGGCCCTGGGAGATATTAAAGCACTGCTTGCAAGATGCATTGGAGGAGGCAAAATGGCGGAAATACTCGAAAAAGCCAAAGTGGGAAATGCAGCAGATACCACAGAATATGATGAGATACCATTCAGCAGATGCCGAAATAACATCTGGAAGGCCCTAAGAGAAGAATTTCCCACCAACCTAGACCCAAAATCAATAAAAGGAGAGCCACTGGGAGCAACTGAAAACCCGAAAGCCTATATCGAACGAGAGCTAAAGAGATGGAAGCTGGAAATGGAAAAAGATCCAGAAAAGGATCCCTGGATGACAGCAGTGTTCCGAACGGCCATAATAGAGGCTATGCCTACACCAGTAAAGGACAAGCTGGAAGACGTGGTGGGGTTAACTACCAAGACACAGAAAGAGTTCTGTGCCCATGTAGTACATGCAGTGGAACAACACAGACGGAGTGAAGAAAAACTAAGACAGCAGGAGAAGGACATACGTAAGAAACTAGAACAATTGCAGCTGGAGGAACTAACAGGAAACAGGAAGAAAATTCAAGCAGCAGTAAAAGGAAAAGACGCATCAACCTCCGTAATGGCACCAGTAAATACAGCATCACCAACTCCAAGCAGTGCACAGGCTCAAATAACTTCAAGTGGAATGGCTGCACCTCTGGTACCTGGCGTATCACCTGTGCCCATGTATCAACCTGTACCAACAATCCAGGTAGCACCAATGGCTCCTGGGCCAAGTGTTCCGGACCAGATACCCATGCAGAGTCAGGCGATGCAACAGCCTATGCCGACTGTAATATATCAGTTCCCCGATCAAATGAATAGAAGATGGAATCGACAGTATCAAGGGGAAGAGGAAGAGGACAAGGACGACAGAACTATAATAATGGCCCAACAAATGTATGTTGGGGGTGTAACAGAGTGGGACACCGAAGAGAGACTGTCCCATGAACCCCTGGCCACAAGCACACCAGGCAGACACCAACAACTGGCAACAGGACCCCCACCAGCAGCAGCAGCAGCAGCAGCAGCAGGCCCCAGGTCCCGTCAATCCATGGCGTGGACCACCACAAGGTTACTAGGGCTGCCCAGAGAATCCTACGGGGAGGGTCAGCTTCCAATGATATCAACTGATGCTGATCAAGAACCAATAATGAAGGTTAAGATAGAGGGAAAAGTAACACCTGTTATGTTAGATACTGGAGCCACCTTTACGTGTATAAGTCCAAGTTACGCCTCTCACCTCCCCGGTCTGGAAAATATGTGAAGACAGTAGGATTCTCGGGACAAACGCAATTGATTCCAATGACGGCTCCAGTAAACATAGAAGTAAAAGGAAAAGCAGTAAACATCCCAATCTTAATATCAGAGAATACACCAGTGAACTTATTGGGAAGAGACGCTATATGCAAAATGAATCTACAAATATGGTGCACTCCAGAAGGAATCTACATTGACAACAGAGGGGTAAAACAAATGACCATGACAAAATCACCTGAACCTCAATATCCACAAGCAAACGTATATTGGCTGGGAAATCTAGGAAAAGCAGTGGGCGACACAATAGACAAATGGGGAAAATATATTAGGGCACAGTTAAGGGATCCAAATGTGCCTGGAGCAGAGCATCATTGTACATTAATGTACGATGAAACAAGAAAACCAGAATTGGAGGAAAAATGGCTGAATGAAACAAAACAGCAAGAAATTACCTTGACGTCAGAATACATAGTAATTGGAGAGGAGGGAGCAGCTCTCAAGGTAGAAAACAATGACTTTTTAGACAAATGGTTTCAGATACCGGACTCTGTTCCACATGTAACAATTTATGTGAGCAAAGGAAGGGAACAAAAAGACTTAGGACAAATGATGAAGAAAGCAGAGAGGATACATTGGAAAGAAACAGAGAATCATCTTATCATGGAATCATCAGATAAAACATTTCTAAAGATCATATGTGCCACCCGAATGATAGGAACGCCTAAGGTAGTAGTTATCTCAGCCTGCAGAAAAACTAGGCTCAAAAATGGTAGAACTGATGGCAGAAATGGAAAAGATGGTGCCAGAAAAACTGTGGTCACGCCATGACACTGATGTAGGGTTAGTACTGTCAGCAAATCCAGTCCAAATAAGGGTAAAACCAGGAACCCAACCTCCACGAAAAAAGCAGTACCCAATTAAGCCTGAGGCAATATTAGGGATTGAAAGTACAATTGAAGGGTTGCTTAAAGCAGGAGTGCTAGTAGAAACATCAAGTTGTTGTAATACACCTATATTACCGGTAGCAAAGGCAAATAAGACAAAATGGCGATTAGTACATGATTTAAGGGCAGTTAATGAGGTAGTAGAGGATTGGCCTGCAGAAGTACCCAATCCGCATACTCTGCTGACCAATGTTCCCCTGCTGCAAATTATTTCACTGTGATTGACTTGTGTTCTGCCTTTTTCAGTATTCCCTTAGCAGAAGAAAGCAGACAACTCTTTGCATTCACCTATCAAGGTAAACAGTTCACGTACACACGTTTGCCACAAGGATTTAAGCACTCACCTCATGTGTTTAATCAGGTATTAAAAACAGACTTAGAAGATCTAAGAATGGACAGCACATTGATCCAGTATGTAGATGACTTATTGATCTGCTCACCAACACTGGAGCAGTGCCATCAGGATAGTATTAAGGTCCTTACTAAACTAGCTGAAGGGGGTCATAAGGTATCAAACGATAAGCTACAATACTGTTTACCCCAGGTGGAGTATCTGGGACGGATCATTGCACATCAGACTAAAGCAATATCACCAAGCCAATTGGAAGGCATAAGTAAAGCTCCACAACCACAAACAGTGGGGCAAATGATGACCTTTTTAGGTATGACAGGATTTAGTTCAGATTGGATAGAAGACTACGCTATGAAAACAAACCCCTGAGAGAACTAATGAAGCAGACAGGACAGCAAAACCTTAGAAGTAGGTTAACCTGGGGTGCAGATGCACTGGTAGCATTTGAAACACTAAAAAGGAACTGCAAACAGCACCTGCACTAGCAAGTCCGGATTACACCAAGCCATTTCATTTGTATATAGCAGACAGAAAAAGTGGTTATGCATCAGCAGTACTGATGCAGGAGTCGTGCAGTGGGAGACGAAAACAACCAATAGCATATTATAGCACGAAACTGGACAGCGTAGCTCAAGGATATCCGCCATGCTATCAGGGATTGGCTGCAGTTTACTTTGCGTATGAGAAAGCCTCTACAATAACTATGGGATACCCGGTAGTGATTTACACTCACCATAAGATAATAGAGTTAATAGAGAGTGGGAAATTTGTACTAACACCGGCAAGGTGTTTAGCATATTCAACACTGCTAACCTACCCAGATGTAACTATAAAAAGATGTACCACTGTAAACCCAGCAAACTACATTCCCTTGGAGGACGAGGGCACACCGCACGATTGTGTGGCAAATTCATTAGCATTTACACGATTGAGGCCTGACCTGGAATCAACGCCTATGATTGAGGCTGAAGTAGAGTACTTTGTCGATGGATCTTGTTTTAGGGACTATTTAGGAAATCATGCTGGGTTTGCTGTGGTAAGAAAGCAGGGAGATTCTTTTGTGCCTGTTGTGGTTCAGCATTGCGAACAGCCATGCTCGGCACAATTGGCAGAATTGAAAGCACTGACCAAAGCCTGTCTGCTTGCGAAAGATCAAAGAGCAAATATATATACAGATTCTGCTTATGCTCATGGAGTGTGTCATCTGTTTGGTGCAGTGTGGAAGCAGAGAGGTTTCAAAAAGAGTGATGGAACACCGATTCAGCATAAAGACCAAATAATCAGATTAATTTCGGCAATGCTGAGTCCAAAAAGGTTGGCTATCGTGAAGTGCCAGGCACACAAAAAAGGCAATGATTTTGTTATTAAAGGAAACAATGCTGCGGATGAACAGGCCAGAGAAGCGTCAGGATGTAAGGTTGCAATAATAGCACCGCAAGTGATATTACAGGTCCAGCCAAGCCTAGCAGACGTAGCTCGAATACAGCTTCAAGCTGGTCAGCCTGAACTAGCACAATGGCAGCAGAGGGGGCAACAAGGGATGTAAATGGAATATGGAGGTCACATGAGGGACAGATATTGGCTCCAGTAGCACTTCTAAACATGCTAATTTCTGATGCACATGGATTTGATCACTGTGCAAGAGGTGAGGTGGTGAGGAAGATAAAACAACAGGGTTACTGGTCACCATACTTACAGGCCTCAGTAGATGAGTTTTTAACTAACTGTGAAATTTGTCAAAAACATAATGTTAGGAAGGGTACAACCGCTCCATTGGGACACATTCCAGCACCAGAGGGCCCATTCAAACACCTAGTAATGGACTATGTAGATATGATAAGATCAGTCAGAGGGAAAAGGTACATGTTAGTAATAATAGACAGATTCAGTAGGTGGGTAGAAGCAGTACCCTCAGCCGATCAGGGAGCACAAACAGTGATTAAATTTCTGACAAGAGAAGTTATCCCGAGATTTGGAATACCGTCGCAAATTAGCTCAGACAATGGATCAGCATTTATTCAGAGAGCGTTAAAAACGGTAATACAGCAGCTGCGAATAAAACAACGACTAGGATGCGTCTACCATCCGCAGTCTCAGGGGATGGTAGAGAGAGTAAATGGAAACATCAAGGCAAAAATAGTGAAAATCTGCCAAGAAACAAGACTTAATTGGGTTGATGCGCTTCCACTGGCATTAATGAAATACCGCATGCAAACAAATAGGATTACTAATCTAACCCCGCATGAAATGTTGACAGGACGACCTATGCCAGTGCCTTATCTAAGAGGACCCTATGAGGGTCCATCATTGGAACAACTAGAAATGGAATTGAAAGCATATATGAGACAATTGACGGCAATACATGGAAAAATCTGTTTGCAGGAACAAAGAAGAAATCCTAGGCAGGAAGAGAATGAACCTTGTTCAATTACGCCTGGAGATCTTGTGTACCTGAGGGTGTTTAGACGGAGGTGGAATGAGCCACGGCGGGAAGGACCTTATGAAGTGATACAGGCGACCCCAACGGCAGTGAAGGTAAGAGGAAGTAATACATGGTATCATTTGAATCACTGCACTAAAGTACGCAGGAGAAACCTTCCACAAAATCAGGAACCTGAAGCAGAGGAAGCAGCGGTGCAGCAAGAAGAGGACCAAGCCCACGAGGTTGAAGAAGACCCACAAGTACCAGATAGAGACGTTGAAGAGAGTGACGAAGAAGAAGAAGAACGACAACCGAGCGTAGGGGACGAGCACACTGTGGAAGAGGCAGAAATTGAAGGACGTGCCACAGTGGAGCAGGACAGCACAGAAGGAGAAACGGAAGTACATGACGCAGAAGAACAGGAACAGGAAGGTGAAGAAAGAGAAAGACAGGAAGAAAGTACTCGCCTTGCTGTACCAAATACAGAAACAATTGAAGAAGATGGAGCAGACCAATCGAGGCATCCGTGGGATGACCTCTTGTCAGCGGCAGAGGAAAGGCTGGGGGATGAAGGAGGTACTGTGGATAATGATATTGATGATATATCTGGGACAGGTATTTCCCCCAATACAGGGCCTACCGGGGAAGCAGCACAAGAAGACCCAGGCTCACCCGGTGAAGGACCGTCAGAGCGACCATGGTATGACGATCTCAACACAATCAACACATCAGACCTTATGTCCCTTTTCCAACAATGAGCAGGAACAAGACGTCACAAAACAATTAATCAGACAGAAGAGAGCCTCTGGTGCATTAAGCAAAGATGACACAAAGAAAGACAAAAAATTAATTGATAATCGCTCGACACAACACCAACCAGATAGTAAGCCAAGTGCAGCTGACCAAGACAAAACAAGGCCATCAGATTTAATATATGATTCAGAACCTATTGAGACAGCAGGAGTAGAAGAATTATTACAACATGCAAATCAAAACGACTGGTATAAATGGGCTAAATATACGGTTAAGCAGGCAGACATGACAAATTGTGTAATGTGCTCACCCTCACCGTTGAAGAAGTTGACAGTAGTTCCGAATCAGTATGATTACAGACACTGCGCCAAGTATTATGCCAAAAATTGTGGAATTAAAGGAAGAACAGTGTTCTGCCCAGCGGAATGTTTGGCTTTCCTAGGTCACCCAGAATATGAAAAGTATAGTAAGCTGCTAAGATGGGGAGATGAATGTAGGAAATTAGATGTACGCGTGGATAATAAGAATAGAGAAAGTCCATCATCATTTACGATTAATCAACAACTGGAATATGAATGCTTTAACAGGACCAAGGGACAAAATAATGTAGGACAGTTTAAGGGCAATTGCGCAGTAATATGGCATTTAGACGAAGAAATGTTTTTCAACGATAATGTAATCAGATTTGGGGACCACGTTATGCAACAGCAACATTAGGACAGAACTTTACTGCAAATATAACCCCAGGATGTTTAGGTGTAGTGGCGGGTCATTGCCTTACAGGATGTGAAAATCAAACCTTAGTATCTCCTTCGATAAAGATTCATCAGGAACAAACAGAAACCATAGCGGACTACTTTTGGTTATGTGGGGGAGGTCAGTTGAAAACCTCTCTACCTAAAAACTGGAAAGGGCTGTGCACTAGAGTCAGGTTACTACAAGAGGTAACTATGGTAGAGTGGGATCTCTCTGAAATCCAAACTGCACCAAATCCTCTTGTAAAACAACAGGCAAGGGTGAAAAGAGCATACTCCCCAGATCCGGATGTTTATTTAGATGCAATTGGTCAACCAAGGGGAATACCACAACAATTTAAAGCTAGGAATGAAATTAAATCAGGCTTTGAGTCAATATTTGTATGGGTAACAGCCAGCAAAAATGTAGAATGGATTAATTATATTTACTATAATCAACAAAGGTTTATAAACCATACTGATGAGGCATTGGAGGCATTAGGAACCCAATTAGCGGCAACTAGTAAAATGGCATGGCAAAATCGTCAAGCACTAAATTGGTTATTGGCAGATAAAGGAGGAGTATGTGTTATGTTCGGAGCAGATTGCTGTACATACATACCGAATAATACATCCCCAGAAGGAGCTTTTACACAGGCAATGAAAAAACTGCATGACCTCAGGAAGGAAGTTACATCTAATGCAGGAAGAGATCAGATGTTTGGCAAATGGTTTGAGGATCTGTTTGGCTCATGGAAATCAGCACTAATAAAGTTAGGGATAATAATAGCTGTAGGACTGGCCCTATTCGCATTGCTGTTTTGCTGTGTCATACCAATTATCAGATCACTAATGGTCAGAACAGTAGCAAAGCAGATGGTAACGGTCTCAATGATAGCACCAGCCCTAGGGGTGGAAACTAGATATTGCACTGTTGGGCCTGGATTGGATGAGCTTGATGAAATTTACTAAGAAGCAATCAAGAAACAACACTGAAATTTGAGGGAAATTTATTTTTGAACACTTTTCTCATGTTTTTGATAGTAAGGGAGATAGCATGACTATTATACTTTCATTTTACATAACAGAATACATAGCATCTCAAGAAAGGAGTTAGAGGGTTTTTTGTTTGTTATTTTTGACATGTTCCCCTATTACTTTCAATATAACCCATTACTTACGTTAACAAAGTTTATATTACAATATAATTAATCAAGTAGAAGTAGTATTGATGATGATTTTGTTCAAGAAAATACAGTTGTGAAGTAATTGCTAAGAGAAGACATACAAGAGCAACATGTGAAGACAGGAGCGACGAGCACCTCAGTGCTTGGCTGCAAGAGCAAATAGACTCAACTGGTGGTTTAAAAACCCGCTGTCTGCTCCAACACACCACCAGATAGCGCTCCAGGCTACCGGAATTGTCTGTGAGTTCCTCTGGCAACGAAGGATAAATATTACTATGGTACTTTTTACTAGTGTTTTGTTAAACATATATATATCTTCTATTTAATGGATAATCAATTGTACTCTACATCACGCAAGGCTTTACATTTGCATGCACATGCTTATTACAAATGAGTTTGATTTTTGTCATCCACTCCCCAGGAACAGTGGTAGCTACTGGACTGGGATCTTTTACTCCTTCTTGGTCAAGTGTGGGGGAGATGTTTGGTCCCAGGTCCTGCAGAGTGCAGCCCCATATAGACAGCATTGGATAAAGGACTGGTGTAGCCACTTTTGGCTGCAAGTTGGTATGGGATTGGCTGGCTTGTGTGACTGCACTCTGGTTTAAGGGAAAAAGAGTGTGAGACTTTTTAAGTCTCAGAGGAGGGAGTATATTGTATATTTTTCAAAATCTTCTAGTGTGTTTTTATATATCAAAATACTTATATGAGTTTCTAGGCCTTTGTGTGAGCCAGGAGAGAGCATATGAGGTTACTAAAAGTGTTGATGCTGCAGAGAACACAAAGAATGGTATACAACCTTGAAATACAGGATGTACTTCTTTAATCAGTTATTATATGAATGGTGTCTTGTATTCTTGCAGCTGGTGTTTTGCTGTTTCTGTTAATTAGTAGTATTTTGACATATATTCTTGATGTATTTCCTTTATGCCAACACGTATCTCTAAAATATATGGTGTGTCTCATTAAAACACAGGATGCACTTCTTACAGAAATACTTTTAATAAGTTAGATATCTCTTATATGATATGTTTTCTGGCATGGTGTTTTGCCTTGATGAGTTGAGAATCATTGAAGCTTGTATTTTCTTTCATTAATTAAATGATACTGTGTATGAACAAAACAAGGCCGCCTCATTATGAGGGTATACTGAAATGTAGGGCAAAGGTAAAAGGTATGTGAAGGGGACATGGCTGTTTTTCTCATACACAGGTGTTTCTAAAATTAATGCACTCTTACCATGAACTATGACATATGTCAAAAATAAGTGGAGTTACCAGTTGATGTATGTTTTTTAAAAATAATTAGATGGGGGATTTGCCACCAATATTTAATTAGCGAGGGAAATAAACTATATTGGTGGCGAAGGAAAGAGATAAGGGTAATTATTCTATTGGTCAGAGATAATGGGCAAAGAGATAACAAAAAGGTATATAACTGAGAACTTAGGAGGATAGAGTCAGGACAGACAGCTGACTGGACTCATGTTTGTTGATTCTCAATAAACTGAACTTTGGCATCTGGAACTCAAGACTCTGAGAGTTTTCTTCAACTTAGAGAAAATCATCGCAATCTTCCACGACAATGCTCGCTCGCGTCCCTATGGATTGTGTGCGCAATCACAAGGAACAGGCAGCTGGCTGCAGTTCACTTAACGGCCACAGGTGTCATTAATAACAAGGGTTTCTGAATCTTACATACTGCACCTTTAATTTGTAAAGAATTTAATTCACTAAATGAAAAATATATGTGATTATATAATAACATATATAAATTATATATATGTTTAAACATAACCACATGATTGTTAAAATACAAACCATTTATTGCTAGAATTTCCACACAAACTAATTTGCATTAAATATTGATTTGAAACTAAACATTCAAAATGTATTTGTCAGGTAACTTCATGTGATAACATCTAAATTAACTGGTTTTATTTCATTTAAAAAATTACATTAGGTTACACCACATTAGGTTACACCAACGAAAGTCATTTTTTAATTCTGAGATCAAGTAGAAACCGATCATGGTAAAAATTGCACATTACCACATTTTACAGTGTAGCACAATGTAAGAGAACAGCTGCAAGGGATAAAAGTAAAAAATACAGTTTAGAGGTAATTACACAACAATATTTGACCTCAGAATTGCTGAAACAGAAGCATGTAATCCAGAGAGATGTGTAATAACTAAGGTAAACACACACACACACTCAAATAACTTTCACTATTGTCAGTTTTACTCAATCCTCCCTTGTTCATATTACTAAAGAAAATCATGTAATCAAGGGAACTTAAATTCACTGAGTTGAATCAACTAAAAAGGTTGTTTAATTAACTGAAACTGGGCAGAACATTTCTAGTTCCCAACAAGCTTTGCATGAGACTCAACAGGGAGAGTAAATGTTGAAATTAGATGAATAAGATGAATATAAAGGGGGAGATGTGTTAGTGTTTAATATTTTGATATCTAGACAAATTTCTGCTATGTACATTTTGAGTATTCTACATAATTTAGCTTTATCCATTGAGCAATTGCTGTGCCAACCATAGCATAGTGACCAAGTTGCACTCAGTAGTGCTTTCCATCAGTATGTATTAAGCATGCTAACATATCCTGTCACTAGCTAGCATGTCACTAAAAGAGTTTAATTTGAGTTGTTGTGACATGTTACATTTTGTTAGGTTTACTTGATTCAGTTAGGTTCCCTAAAAAAAAAAAAAACATTCTGTGATTTGCTCAGTTTTTTGAAGCATGAAGCTTTCATTAGACCAATGAAATTGCCGAACGGGTTAAGGTCAAACAACTTTTTTGTTTAATGTTTAGATTAAATCGAGCGCGCTCAAACTTCCCATCATTCTGATTACGGTAGTCATTTTGTCACCCTCAAGACACGGAGAAATGCATATGATGCAGCTTTCAAGTTGAAGGTGATTGATCTGGCTGTTGGAAAAGGAAATAGAGCTGCTGCACGGGAGACGTTGGAAACAGCAGCGTGATGAATTGACTCAGTGCAAAAAGACAACTAAAGCTGAGGCTATTCAACTCTGACACCGAAGGAGATGACTTCAGTGGTTTCATGTGCACAAGAGGAGGAAGATAGTGACCAATGACTTTCTACAGTTTACTGCTAATTTTTTATTTTTTGTTACAAGCCGTGTGTGGCAGCGGGGGCGTGGTCAAGCGCCCGTCCGGGAGAGAAAAGCGGTACGGGCGCTTACACCTGAGCTAATGTCTAACACCTGTGTCTAATTTTAGTAAGCATGGGGAGAGCGGCATAAAAAGGCAGCAGCCACAGAGCTGAGAGAGTGACACACGTCAGTCTAGTGTTGGCGCATAGAAGACCAAGAATTGAGAAACTTTATAAAATTGATTGTAAACATTGCTGTGGCCATTAAAAGCCTTACCTGGAACGTCAAGTGCCCTGCTTCACGTGTCCTTCTTGGGAAAACTGTCACACTGGCACCAGTGTGACAGTTTTCAGCACTTGATGTAAGCGCCCTTACCGCTTTTCTCTCCCGGACGGGCGCTTGACCACGCCCCCGCTGCCACACCGTGTTTCGTTAAAGCCTATTTATTTTTGTTACAAGCCGTGTTAAGTTCATTTGTTTCAATGTACCGGTAGGCACCTGCGGCTTATAGACAGGTGCGGCTTATTTATGTTTAAAATAATATTTTTTTTTAAATTTAGTGGGTGCGGCTTATATTCAGGTGCGCTCAATAGTCCGGAAATTACGGTAAGTGTATACATGTGTGAGTCTCACCTGAGCTCCGTCCCACCATCTCCTGAGTCCTGACTGCCTGTTTCGCTGGGTGTGCCCACTGATTTGGCAGAGGGGGACATGGGAGGGGGGACAAAATAGTGAAAAAAAACATGTATCCTCTGTTACCACGCGAGGTTGCACTACATACATACATACATACATACATACATACATACATACATACATACATACAGTGAGGAAAATAAGTATTTGAACACCCTGCTATTTTGCAAGTTCTCCCACTTGGAAATCATGGAGGGGTCTGAAATTGTCATCGTAGGTTCATGTCCACTGTGAGAGACATAATCTAAAAAAAAAAATCCAGAAATCACAATGTATGATTTTTTAACTATTTATTTGTATGATACAGCTGCAAATAAGTATTTGAACACCTGAGAAAATCAATGTTAATATTTGGTACAGTAGCCTTTGTTTGCAATTAAGCGTTTCCTGTAGTTTTTCACCAGGTTTGCACGCACTGCAGGAGGGATTTTGGCCCACTCCTCCACACAGATCTTCTCTAGATCAGTCAGGTTTCTGGGCTGTCGCTGAGAAACACGGAGTTTGAGCTCCCTCCAAAGATTCTCTATTGGGTTTAGGTCTGGAGACTGGCTAGGCCACGCCAGAACCTTGATATGCTTCTTACAGAGCCACTCCTTGGTTATCCTGGCTGTGTGCTTCGGGTCATTGTCATGTTGGAAGACCCAGCCTTGACCCATCTTCAATGCTCTAACTGAGGGAAGGAGGTTGTTCCCCAAAATCTCGCAATACATGGCCCGGTCATCCTCTCCTTAATACAGAGCAGTCAGCCCTGTCCCATGTGCAGAAAAACACCCCCAAAGCATGATGCTACCACCCCCATGCTTCACAGTAGGGATGGTGTTCTTGGGATGGTACTCATCATTCTTCTTCCTCCAAACACGGTTAGTGGAATTATGACCAAAAAGTTCTATTTTGGTCTCATCTGACCACATGACTTTCTCCCATGACTCCTCTGGATCATCCAAATGGTCATTGGCAAACTTAAGACGGGCCTTGACATGTGCTGGTTTAAGCAGGGGAACCTTCCGTGCCATGCATGATTTCAAACCATGACGTCTTAGTGTATTACCAACAGTAACCTTGGAAACGGTGGTCCCAGCTCTTTTCAGTTCATTGACCAGCTCCTCCCCTGTAGTTCTGGGCTGATTTCTCACCTTCCTTAGGATCACTGAGACCCCACGAGGTGAGATCTTGCATGGAGCCCCAGTCCGAGGGAGATTGACAGTCATGTTTAGCTTCTTCCATTTTCTAATGATTGCTCCAACAGTGGACCTTTTTTCACCAAGCTGCTTGGCAATTTCCCGTAGCCCTTTCCAGCCTTGTGGAGGTGTACAATTTTGTATCTAGTGTCTTTGGACAGCTCTTTGGTCTTGGCCATGTTAGTAGTTGGATTCTTACTGATTGTATGGGGTGGACAGGTGTCTTTATGCAACTAACGACCTCAAACAGGTGCATCTAATTTAGGATAATAAATGGAGTGGAGGTGGACATTTTAAAGGCAGACTAACAGGTCTTTGAGGGTCAGAATTCTAGCTGATAGACAGGTGTTCAAATACTTATTTGCAGCTGTATCATACAAATAAATAGTTAAAAAATCATACATTGTGATTTCTGGATTTTTTTTTTTAGATTATGTCTCTCACAGTGGACATGCACCTACGATGATAATTTCAGACCCCTCCATGATTTCCAAGTGGGAGAACTTGCAAAATAGCAGGGTGTTCAAATACTTATTTTCCTCACTGTACATACATACATACATACAAACACACACACACACACACACACGCGCACATGCATGCGCATACATCCACATACATAGGCAGGGGCGGGATGAGGAGGGGGGCGTTTGGAACAAAACAAAAAGAGCATAAACATTCAAACGAAGAAAATTTTAATCGGGAAGCAATGGAAAATGACAAACGAGAATGGGTGGTAATAAAAGTGGTGAGGCAACAAAATCAAGGAGGATTGAGCCAAAACAAAAGAGAAGACAAAAGGGCAGAGGTTAATATTCATGCAGGATTCCCATGCATTAATAAGATATTAGTGCTCATTCCAAACATAAAGAAAAGCATTTCATGAGGGCTGAGGGTGTAATGGCCAATACAACCGGTTCACATGGAAAATTAGCATTATTAAGAACTATTTTTGGGTTTAAGAGCGGTTTTGGGCACTTTTCAGGCTGGGAGACCAACTGACAATCTAAACCATCTCAAACCAGCTAAGACCAGAAAACCACTTTAAGCAGGTTTAAGCAGTTTTTATCAGAAGGGAAAGCAATAGATAACTAGTATGAAAATAATTTCTGTAATTAACACTTTTATAGTTGTAAACACTCAAGTAATTGTATAATCTCTGTTGTTTCATACCCATGGAGGCATCGCTGATCCCCATGTTCTGCAGCAGAGCCTCCGCCTCCCTCCTCTTCTTCTCCAGATCAGAGTCATCTTGAGGAGGCGACGCGCCCTCCTTACTTTCATTAAACTAGAGCAGGAGATAAAGAGAGAGTTTCAACACAAACACATTCAGAGACACAATAACTGCATTTACAGAGAGCACAGATCACCTCTTTCTTTTTGCGTTCTTCTTCTTTCCTCTTCTTCTCTTCTCTCATCTGTGCCAGTCGCTGCTTCTTTCGCTCTAACTCTGCTTTTAGCTCACTTTTGTCTGACATTCTGAAGACAGACACAAATACACATTTATAAAACAAGTCTTCTGAGTGCATTTGCAAAGAAATCCATTCAAAGGCTCATTGCCCAGCAATGATTTAATAGTACACATTTTTGTAGGTACAGTATATCCCTGAGATAGTACTGTGTGTTTGGTAGTATTATATTTAGGACACAGTACCTTAAAGGGATAGTTCACCTAAAACTGAAAATTCTCACATCATTGTCACCCTCACGCCACCCCAGATGTGTATGACTTTCTTTCCTCTACTTAACACAAATAAAAAATTTTAGAAGAATATTTCATCTCTATAGGTCCATACAATGCAAGGGAATGGTGACCAAAACTTTGAAGATCCAAAAAGCACATAAATGCAGCATAAAGTAACCCATTCTACTTCAGTGGTTTAATCCATGTCTTTAGAAGCGATGTGATAGATGTGGGTGAGAAACAGATCAATATTTAAATTTGTAATTTTTTTAAAGGGGTCCTTTTTTTTTACTATAAATCTCCACTTTCACATACACATTCTTCTTATATTGTATTAGTTTTTTCTATGTGCAGACTTTGTGCATTACTGTGATTTGCATTCTTCATGCATACCGCCACCTACTGGGCAGGGACTGGGAAGAGAATTTATAGTTCAGGTGTTGGTAATACATCATAACAACTTTAACCCTTGTGCAACCTTAAGGGCATTTTTGTCTTTTTCATTTTTATTTTTCAATCATTTTGGTTGTATTAATGCCAATGGCATAAATTTTGCCAAAGATGTGTATTTTTGTGGGAATTTTTATATTTTAACCTCAGTTCCTATAATACATCTATAATACACTGTGTACACAAAATAGTTACACTCAGGACCTTAAGGACAAAAATGTCCCCATTGAAACCCATTAAAAGACAATAATTGATCCCAGTGTCATTAAAGCATATATTCATGAATTCTATGATATTATTCTTTCATTATGGAGCCCTGGCTTAACATTTTTTATGTTTAATATTTTCCACCAGATGGGGCCATTTTTCTCATGTTTAGCCTATGGAGCAAATACATGCTTTTTTCCTATTTTCTGTATGCTGTATTATAGAGCACTGCAGGCCAATTGAATATATAATGCAGCTAAAACTGTGTTGATATGGATGTCAGAGTGTGAATTGTATGTGTGTATTGAGTATTTGTGTGTATGTGTGTGTAAAAACAACATTGACATTATTTAAACAAACTGATATTTAAAGGGTTAAAATCCTGAAAATTAATGAATATTTGGTAGTTATGATCAGGACTGATGTTGGTCAGTGAAAGTGTAAAATAATATTAATATAAAATATTTTTATGGCAGTTTTTTGACGCAGACATTTATGTCCTCTGAGGTCCTGAGTGTGAGTTGTTTTTTTTTGTTTTTTTTTTATCTGACAATGCACAAAAAATAATAATGCATCAAAATCAATGTTGTTGCTTATCATTGACATATCCCAAACTGTGATAATCCTAAAAAAAAAAAAGAATTTTCCCCTTCATTCATTTTTTGTGTTTTGTTTTGTTTTGTTTTGGGGGTTTTTCATTAAAAACAACAGTGGTATTATATAAACAAACTGGCATTTAAATGGTTAAAATCCTGAAAATGAATGCATATTTGGTAGTTATGATCAGGACTGATGTTGGTTAATAAAATTTGTTGAAAGTGGAAAGTAATATTAATATATATCTGAGTAACTTTTTTACACACAGACAAACATTTAGGCCTCTTAACAGACTTTATATAACAGATTAGTAGTTTATGTATGTTCATATGTTGATAATTATGAAAATGTAACTATATTATAATTATATAATCATTAAAATAACATTTATGAAATTTCTAAGGAACTATTTGAAAGTCAGATAACTAATTACAGTATCTCACAAAAGTGAGTACACCCCTCACATTTTTGTAAATATTTGATTATATCTTTTCATGAGACAACACTGAAGAAATGACACTTTGCTACAATGTAAAGTAGTGAGTGTACTGCTTGTATAACAGTGTAAATTTGCTGTCCCCTCAAAATAACTCAACACACAGCCATTAATGTCTAAACCGCTGGCAAAAAAGGTGAGTACACCCCTAAGTGAAAATGTCCAAATTGGGCCCAAAATGTCAATATTTTGTGTGGCCACCATTATTTTCCCAGCACTGGTTTAACCCTCTTGGGCATGGAGTTCACCAGAGCTTCACAGGTTGCCACTGGAGTCCTCTTCCACTTCTCCATGATGACATCACAGAGCTGGTGGATGTTAGAGGCCTTGTGCTCCACCACCTTCCATTTGAGGATGCCCCAGACAGATGCTCAATAGGGTTTAGGTCTGGAGACATGCTTGGCCAGTCCATCACCTTCACCCTCAGCTTCTTTAGCAAGGCAGTAGTCATCTTGGAGGTGTGTTTGGGGTCGTTATCATGCTGGAATACTGCCCTGCAGCCCAGTCTCCGATGGGAGGGGATCATGCTCTGCTTCAGTATGTCACAGTACATGTTGGCATTCATGGTTCCCTCAATGAACTGTAGCTCCCCAGTGCTGGCAGCACTCATGCAGCCCCAGACCATGACACTCCCACCACCATGCTTGAATGTAGGCAAGACAAACTTGTCTTTGTACTCCTCACCTGGTTTCCGCCAAACACGCTTGACACCATCTGAACCAAATAAGTTTATCTTGGTCTCATCAGACCACAGGACATGGTTCCAGTAATCCATGTCCTTAGTCTGCTTGTCTTCAGCAACTGTTTGCGGGCTTTCTTGTGCATCATCTTTAGAAGAGGCTTCCTTCTGAGACGACAGCCATGCAGACCAATTTGATAAAGTGTGCGGCGTATGGTCTGAGCACTGACAGGCTGACCCCCCACCCCTTCAACCTCTACAGCAATGCACTCAACTTCTTTGGTCGACCATGGCGAGGCCTGTTCTGAGTGGAACCTGTCCTGTTAAACCGCTGTATGGTCTTGGCCATCGTGCTGCAGCTCAGTGTCAGGGTCTTGGCAATCTTCTTATAGCCTAGGCCATCTTTATGTAGAGCAACAATTATTTTTCTCAGAGAGTTCTTTGCCATGAGTTGCAACTTCCAGTAACCAGTATGAGGGACTGTGAGAGCAATGACACCAAATTTAACACACCTGCTCCCCATTCACACCTGAGATCTTGTAACACTAACGAGTCACAGGGAGGGAAAATGGCTAATTGGGCCCAATTTGGACATTTTCACTTAGTGGTGTACTCACTTTTGTTGCCAGCGGTTTAGACATTAATGGCTGTGTGTTGAGTTATTTTTGAGGGGACAGCAAATTTACACTGTTATAAAGCTGTACCATCACTACTTTACATTGTAGCAAAGTGTCATTTCTTCAGTGTTGTCACATGAAAAGATATAATCAAATATTTACAAAATATTGATATTTCATCAAATATTTGGGTTGAAATTATGTTATTATGTGTGAAGAAATAAATCTTGGGAGTCTAGAAACACCTAAATTCCACCTCCAGTTTGCGGCAGAGTTTTGTTGGTGTTTATTTTGCTAAAATGACGTTCAAATAAATAAATAAATAGACATGAAACATTGATTTGAGTGAGTAGAAATAATTGTTTTACTAGCTTACCTGCAGAATCAATTATAGAGCATTCCAGAGAGCCATGTAATAAAATGTTATAATGTTATTATGGTAAGGTAAAGTTATTTGAAACAACTGTGATTGGTCCAACCAGCGATGAGAAAATAAGAGACGGCATGACAACGCCATCTAGGTGAACAATAATTTGACCATCTAGTTATTGTTCATGACCTGAATAATGCCTTTTAAAAAAAAAATAAATAAATAAATACGCATTAATGAAGAAATACAACAACAACTAAATATTTAGACCCTTCGTTCCTGACCAACTGGAACACACACACACACACACACACACACACACACACACACACGCACGCACGAACAGCACTCCTGTAGGAGTCCCGGATGGTCAGTCAATATGGATGCATGGCCAAAAGCATAATTTTAATAGCATAGTTAAGATTGCGCTCTTAAATCACATTGAATGTTATAATATACAGCGCGCGCGTGACTTTTCGACTGAAGCGCGCGGCCGCAATTACGTTAAATAAATCAAACGTTCAGTTATAACATTGTCGTTACTTATTATTCAAAACAAATTAAAACCATTTAGAATACAAAAATATCTCTGGCAGTGCTTGTATAATGTCTTTACATTAAATCCGAGACATACATTATAAGTTATAATGTAAAATCACAGCTTAAGCGGAGACGTCAGACGGTGTCTCCTTGATTTGAAGTGAATCAATACAAAAACCATCATCATCAAAAACACACAATAATGCATGTCAAACTGCATTTATATATTATGAACCCTACTGTTTATTGGTGCAAAATGAGTAGTCTTACTTGAAATAAACGTGTGTTCCGGCTTAAGGTTGTTCGGGAGAGGATTATTGTTCTATTAACTTATCCTCTTCTCTTGTTGTGACAGCAGCACTGGATGTGTATGACTCCGGGATGCGGCTACGGGAACCGAGACGAGTCTCTTCCCAAAGAAACTGAATAAGTAATTTCATATAGTGACCACTAGAGATCACACTTTCCCCTTCGTTGATTAATGTGTGATTTGCTTAAAAATGACAGTTCATTTTTTATATTTTTTAAGTAAAACGTTTTAAATGGGGAACAATTACTGAGTACACCTTTAAATATTTATCTGTTTCTCACCCAAACCAATTATATCACTTCTGAAGATATTAATATTGATATTGCTGCTTTAATGTGCTTTTCAGAGATTCAACTTTCTTGCCACCATTACCTTGCATTGTATGGACCTCCAGCTGAAATATAAAAATATAAATCTTCCTTTGTGTTCTTCTGAAGAAAGAAAGCCATACACATGTGGGATGACATTAGGGTGAGTAAAATTAAGATAATTCTCATTTTTCCTTTAACTGCAAATACATTTATGAACAAAATTAATGAAAACAAAATTTTGGTAAAATTTTACAATAATTTTCCATTCATTAACATTGTTTTATGAATTATGTATTATAAACAAACAATCAATTATGTATTTTTTACATGGTTAGTTCATTTTAGTTCAAAATTGCATTAACCAATTTGAAAAAATATAACTTTTTATTTGAAAAATGTATTAGTATATGTTGAAATTAACATTAAAAATATTAATAAGTGCTTAAAAAGTATTGTTAATTTTTAGTTCAAGTTAACTAATGTTTTTTAACTAATGCTAACAAAACTAATGCTGTAAAGTGTTACCCAATATTGTTATGAATTTACTTTAGAGATAGTTAACAATGACAAATGAAATGATTAAATACATCTAAATGACACTTGAGATACAATTCAAAAACGTATTATAAAATAAATTGATAAAATAAACTTTATATGATGCAAGAGATTACAACACAAATCCCACCAAAATTAATGGAAAACATGAGAAAAATATTCATATTCACACAATTTTCTAAACAATATTTTATTTAAGGCTAATAAAGTCAAACCTACTGAAGACATAGTAAATTATGATAAATGATAAATGATACACACACACACACACAAATAAAAAATAAAAAAACCTTATAAAATACAAGAGATTACAACACCTAAAGGCAAATTATACATCTTCATGCATTTTTAGAATGTATATTTTTTTATTCATAAAAATCAAACTTATTTTAGCGATAATAAGCAATGACAAATTGTATTTTTAAATAGAAATAAACTGCATACACGATAAAACAAAAATAAAACAATTGCACAATAAAAGTGATTAACTATACATAAATAATTAAATAAAATTAAATAATTTTAATAATAAAATTAAATAATTACTCTCTCTCTCTCTCTCTCTCTCTCTATATATATATATACATATATATATTTGTATATTGTTATGTTTATAATGTATTGACACATTTATGTACATTAACACCTGAATATCACAATTAATAGTAAAAACAATATTAATCAAAAGCTTGATATACTGCCTCAACTAATGAATATTGCACTTTTAAAGTTTATGGCCTTCTATTTGTTTGTTTGGTCTATTCATTGGTTCACTTTAGCAATACTTGAAAGCATAGCCCTAAAAACGTAAAATGCTCCACTTCAAGAAGTCAAATAAGGTCTTCAGGGTGACTCATATAATATCTGTAAAGTTGAATCGAAACACAAAAGAGAAAATTAATACTGTAATCATCACACAATTTGTTTCAAACCACACCCTCTTACCAATGCAATTGCAGATTTAATTTCTCAAGCGTTGTGAATATGTTATATAAGTGGATATATGATAACAACCTGCTTGCTGATTCTTGTGCATAATTCAGGAATTTTGATTATGTAATTTGTGTCTGTGTGTTGAGTTGTGAGATGAGCAAAGTCCATATAACCCACACCTCTGCTGTCTTTTGCTATATAACAATGGCTTTAAAGGGTTGTTGTAGTTTCTATGGCAACATGACAATGACTAAAATCAGGTTATGTGTTAACAGCTGCATGAACATGCATGTTTCGACAGTATGTGCAGGTGTTGCAGTAATTAAAGTCTTGTTTTTATAACCCCACATCAATCACATAGCTAAATATCTAACTAAATATATTTGCAGTAGGCACAGAAGACAGACACACTGCAGTCACCGGTAACCACACTCACACACACCAAAACATTCATTTCTAAATATTTATAATATATGGTTATATATATAGTATGTGTATTTTAACGCTTTTCATTAAATATTATACATATGGAAACTTGGTTAGGGAGACCATGCAATCATGCAAAAGAAAAAAAGACTCGTTTTCTGTTTGTTGTTTCTGGATTGTTAGATTGTACTGAGTGCCCCCCAGTGGATAAACCTGAAAGTGTTGTTGAGATTAAATGTCCACATGGTGGCTCCGAAAGCAAGTTGTATTTTTTTTTTATATATATATGAAAAATGTATATACATTCTACACAAATGCATATTTTATTAACTCTACCTCTAAAGCCAAACCCCAACCCTAAATCTAACCATCAGTGGAGTAAAAATGTAATTTTAGGGAAAAAATTAATCCTCTTTATATGTGATCGCAATTACTTCCTGGCTCCCACAAGACCAAAATCTGTGCCTCAGAGGTTGCACAGACAATCCACTATTAGTAACGCTACATGAAAAGGTGAACACATTTAAATTATTGCAAACATTTTTATGGGGGATGGAAGCACTAGTCAGTAATGGGTCGATTTCAGCATACATGAACATTTGGAAGTAGCATGTGGTTTTCCTGTGTGATTATCTATTAACCCTTTGTAATCAGACCACCACACCTGAACTAAAGTGTCAAGAAATTAAAGGAATATTACAAAGTTTATTTTAAGCTAATGTCCATCAAGTATGTGCTGTTGTGTATATAATGAACTTGAAATGTGTTAACTTAGAATGGAAGCCTAGGAGGCAAGCTGACTGAGAATCAACGTTTAAAGCAATAGTAACTAGAAAAAGTTTGTCGAGACAAACGTAAAGTAGTTTGAAGTTTAAATTAGTTTATAGTTTAAATTAGTCTAAAGTTTAAATTAGTTTGAATTTTAAAGTAGTTTGAAGTTTAAAGTAGTTTATAGTTTAAATTAGTTTAAAGTTTAAAGTAGTTTGAAGTTTAAAGTAGTTTGAAGTTTAAAGTAGTTTATAGTTTAAATGAGTTTAAAGTTTAAATTAGTTTAAAGTTTAAAGTAGTTTGTAGTTTAAAGTAGTTAAAAGTTTAACTTAGTTGCTAGATAGATAGATAGATAGATAGACACTCAGATAGATAGATAGAGAGATAGATAGATATTTACCCTCAGATAGATAGATAGATAGATATTGACCCTCAAATAGATAGATAGATAGATAGATATTGACCCTCAAATAGATAGATAGATAGATATTGACCCTCAGATAGATAGATAGATAGACAGACAGATAGATGCTAGCACGTTTTTCGCATGTTTTAGCACTTCGCTAGGCGATGCTAGCATGTGTTAGCATGATGCTAGCACGTTTTTAGCATGTTTTAGCACTTCGCTAGGCGATGCTAGCATGTGTTAGCATGATGCTAGCACGTTTTAGCATGTTTTAGCACTTCGCTAGGCGATGCTAGCATGTGTTAGCATGATGCTAGCACGTTTTTAGCATGTTTTAGCACTTCGCTAGGCGATGCTAGCATGTGTTAGCATGATGCTAGCACGTTTTTAGCATGTTTTAGCACTTCGCTAGGCGATGCTAGCATGTGTTAGCATGATGCTAAGCACGTTTTTAGCATGTTTTAGCACTTCGCTAGGCGATGCTAGCATGTGTTACCAGTGTAGACTGATTCCCAAACAAATGACTCTAATGAGCCGGTTCTTTTGAATCTACAGTATGAAACATACAGTGTGACCAGTGTAGTTTGATTACAACATTAATGACTCTAATGAGCCAGTTCTTTTGAATCCACAGTGTGAAACATACAGTGTGACCAGTGTAGACTGATTCCCAAACAAATGACTCTAATGAGCCGGTTCTTCTGAATCTACAGTGTGAAACATACAGTGTGACCAGTGTAGTCTGATTCCCAAATTAAAGACTCTAATGAGCCGGTTCTTTTGAATCTAGTGTGAAACATACAGTGTGACCAGTGTAATCTGATTACAATATTAACTAGAAAAAAAAGTTAGTCGAGACAAACTTTAAGTTGGCTTGTGAAAGTTTGGACCAGAAAGTTTGAAGAGGTTTAAAGTAGTTTATAGTTTAAAGTAGTTTGAAGTTTAAAGTAGTTTGTAGTTTAAAGTAGTTTAAAGTTTAACTTAGTTGCTAGATAGATAGATACATAGAGAGATAGATACTCAGATACATAGATAGATATTTATCCTCAGATAGATAGATAGATAGAGAGAGAGAGAGATAGTGATTGATCCTCAGATAGATAGATAGATATTGACCCTCAGATAGATAGATAGACAGACAGATAGATGCTAGCATGTTTAGCATGATGCTAGCACGTTTTTAGCATGTTTTAACACTTCGCTAGGCAATGCTAGCATGTGTTAGCATGATGCTAGCACGTTTTTAGCATGTTTTAGCACTTCGCTAGGCGATGCTAGCGTGTGTTAGCATGATGCTAGCACGTTTTTAGCATGTTTTAACACTTCGCTAGGTGATGCTAGCACGTTTTTAGCATTTTTTAGCACTTCGCTAGTTGATGCTAGCATGTGTTAGCATGATGCAAGCACATTTTTAACATGTTTTATCACTTCACTAGGCGATGCTAGCATGTGTTAGCATGATGATAGCACGTTTTTAGCATTTATTAGCACTTCGCTAGACGATGATAGCATGTGTTAGCATGATGCTAGCACATTTTTAGCATTTTTTAGCACTTCGCTAGGTGATGCTAACACGTTTTTAGCATGTTTAAGCACTTCGCTAGGCAATGCTAGCACGTTTTTAGCATGTTTTAGCACTTCGTTAGGCAATGCTAGCATGTGTTAGCATGATGCTAGCACGTTTTTAGCATGTTTTAGCACTTCGCTAGGCGATGCTAGCATGTGTTAGCATGATGCTAGCATGTTTTTAGCATGCTTTAACACTTCGCTAGTTGATGCTAGCATGTGTTAGCATGATGCTAGCACATTTTTAACATGTTTTATCACTTCACTAGGCTATGCTAGCATGTGTTAAGCATGATGGTAACGACGCTTTTAGCATTTATTAGCACTTCGCTAGACGATGCTAAGCATGTGTTAGCATGATGCTAAGCACGTTTTTGGCATTTTTAGCACTTCGCTAGGGCAATGCTAACACGCTTTTAGCATGTTTTAAGCACTTCGCTAGGCGATGCTAGCATGCGTTAAGCATGATGCTAACGACGTTTTTAGCATGTTTTAAGCACTTCACTAGGCGATGCTATAGCACGCTTTTAGCATTTTTTAGCACTTCGCTAGGCGATGCTAGCATGTGTTAGCATGATGCTAGCACGTTTTTAGCATTTTTAGCACTTCGCTAGGCGATGCTAGCATGTGTTAGCATGATGCTAGCAGGTTTTTAGCATGTTTTAGCACTTCGCTAGGCGATGCTATGATGTGTTAGCATGATTCCCAAATTAATGACTCTAATGAGCCGGTTCTTTTGAATCTACAGTGTGAAACATACAGTGTGACCAGTGTAGTCTGATTCCCAAATTAATGACTCTAATGAGCCAGTTCTTTTGAATCTAAAATGTGAAACATACAGTGTGACCAGTGTAGTCTGATTCCCAAATTAATGACTCTAATGAGCCAGTTCTTTTGAATCTACAGTGTGAAACATACATTGTGACCAGTGTAGTCTGATTCCCAAATTAATGACTCTAATGAGCCGGTTCTTTTGAATCTACAATGTGAAACATACAGTGTGACCAGTGTAGTCTGATTCCCAAATTAATGACTCTAATGAGCCGGTTCTTTTGAATCTACAATGTGAAACTTACAGTGTGACCAGTTTAGTCTGATTCCCAAATTAATGACTCTAATGAGCCAGTTCTTTTGAATCTAAAATGTGAAACATACAGTGTGACCAGTGTAGTCTGATTCCCAAATTAATGACTCTAATGAGCCGGTTCTTTTGAATCTACAATGTGAAACATACAGTGTGACCAGTGTAGTCTGATTCCCAAATTAATGACTCTAATGAGCCGGTTCTTTTGAATCTACAATGTGAAACATACAGTGTGACCAGTGTAGTCTGATTCCCAAATTAATGACTCTAATAAGCCGGTTCTTTTGAATCTACAATGTGAAACATACAGTGTGACCAGTGTAGTCTGATTCAAAATTAATGACTCTAATGAGCCGGTTCTTTTGAATCTAAAATGTGAAACATACAGTGTGACCAGTGTAGTCTGATTCCCAAATTAATGACTCTAATGAGCCGGTTCTTTTTAATCTACAATGTGAAACATACAGTGTGACCAGTGTAGTCTGATTC